>NC_068380.1:26042548-26056220 GCF_023724105.1 Carassius gibelio | reverse complement strand
TTTTATTTTTTTAGGGGGAAATATTACGGATGTGGATCCACTTTGTAATTAAATGCAAAGATGCAAATGTGCTTAAATGGACAGTCCATCAAAGGCATTTAAAGTTCTACCTTGGCATCATAGTGTTTCTTTGAGTTCCCTCTAAGGTCTCAAGTGGTTTGAATTCTAAATCTGTTGCAACTTCTGGCATTTTTTACAAATGTTTTTAGGGTGAAATATTACATTGGTGGATCCACTTTGTAACAGAGAGTAAAGACACAAACCTGCAGTGTTTATTGTGATATGTGAAGTGATATGAATCAAAATTTTGAGTAGTTTTCTTCTCCAAGAAATTGTATTAACAGAAAAATCTAGGTCAAGTTAACATAGAAGTGGCTTGATTTCTAGGTCTGTTGTATCTACTAGTGATTTGTGGGTTGTTTTTAGGCGGAAATATTACGGATGTGGATCCACTTTGTGATTGTGGATTTAATGTTCTACCTTGGCATCATAGTGTTTCTTTGAGTGCCCTCTAGGTAGTCAATTGGCTTGGATTCTAAACCTGTTTTAGCTACTGCCGTTTTTATTTTTTTAGCGGTAAATATTATGGATTTGGATCCACTTTGTAATTGAGTGCAACGTGCTTAAATGGACAATCCTTTAAAGGCATTTAAAGTTCTACCTTGGCATCATAGTGTTTCTTTGAGTTCCCTCTAAGGTCTCAAGTGGTTTGAATTCTAAATCTGTTGCAACTTCTGGCATTTTTTACAAATGTTTTTAAGGGGAAATATTACGTTTGTGGATCCACTTTGTAACAGACAGTAAAGACACAATCTCGCAGTGTTTATTGTGATGCGTGAAGTGATATGAGTAAAAATTTTGAGTAGTTTTCCTCTCCAAGATATTGTATTAATATAAAAATCTAGATCAAGTTAACATAGCTTAAGATAACATAACATTGATTAAATTTTTTCTTTTAAAACAATTTCTTGGAGACCAAAATTACTCAAAATCTTATTTTTTATTGTTTCGCAGACCATAAAAACTACTGCAAGTTTGGGTCTTTGGCATCTTAGTGTTTCTTTGAGTTCCCTCCAAGGTCTCAAGTGGTTTAAATTCTAAATCTGTTGCAACTTCTGGCCTTTAAAAAAAAAAAAATTTTAGGGGGAAATATTACATTTGTGGATCCACTTTGTAACAGACAGTAAAGACACAATCTTGCAGTGTTTTTTGTGATGCGTGAAGTGATATGCGTAAATATTTTGAGTAGTTTTCCTCTCCAAGATATTGTATTAATATAAAAATCTAGATCAAGTTAACATAGCTTAAGATAACATAACATTGATTAAGATTTTTCTTTTAAAACAATTTCTTGGAGACCAAAATTACTCAAAATCTTATATTTTATTGTTTCGCAGACCATAAAAACTACTGCAGGTTTGGGTCTTTGGCATCATAGTGTTTCTTTGAGTTCCCTCCAAGGTCTCAAGTGGTTTAAATTCTAAATCTGTTGCAACTTCTGGCATTTTTTAAAAAAAATTTTAAGGGGAAATATTACATTTGTGGATCCACTTTGTAACAGACAGTAAAGACACAATCCTGCAGTGTTTATTGTGATGCGTGAAGTGATATGAGTCAAAATTTTGAATTGTTTTCTTCTCCAAGAAATTGTATTAATAGAAAAATCTACATCAAATTAACATAGAAGTGTCTTGATTTCTAGGTCTGTTGTATCTACTAGCGATTTGTGGGTTGTTTTTAGGCGGAAATATTACAGATGTGGATCCACTTTGTAATTGTGTATGAAGACGCAAACGTGCTTAAATGGACAAAGTCCATCAAAGGCATTTAATGTTCTACCTTGGCATCATAGTGTTTCTTTGAGTACCCTCTAGGATCTCAATTGTCTTGAATTTTAAATCTGTTTTAGCTGCTGGCATTTTTATTTTTTTAGGGTGAAATATTACGGATGTGGATCCACTTTGTCATTGAGTGCAAAGATGCAAACGTGCTTAAATGGACAGTCTATCATAGGCATTTAAAGTTCTACCTTGGCATCATAGTGTTTCTTTGAGTTCCCTCTAAGGTCTCAAGTGGTTTGAATTCTAAATCTGTTGCAACTTCTGGCATTTTTTACAAATGTTTGTAGGGGGAAATATTACATTTGTGGATCCACTTTGTAACAGACAGTACAGACACAATCCCGCAGTGTTTATTGTGATGCGTGAAGTGATATGAGTAAAAATTTTGAATAGTTTTCTTCTCCAAGAAATTGTATTAATAGAAAAATCTACATCAAATTAACATAGAAGTGTCTTGATTTCTAGGTCTGTTGTATCTACTAGCGATTTGTGGGTTGTTTTTAGGCGGAAATATTACAGATGTGGATCCACTTTGTAATTGTGTACGAAGACGCAAACGTGCTTAAATGGACAAAGTCCATCAAAGGCATTTAATGTTCTACCTTGGCATCATAGTGTTTCTTTGAGTGCCCTCTAGGGTGTCAATTGGCTTGAATTCTTAACCTGTTTTAGATGCTGGCATTTTTATTTTTTTAGGGGGAAATATTACGGATGTGGATCCACTTTGTAATTAAATGCAAAGATGCAAACGTGCTTAAATGGACAGTCCATCAAAGGCATTTAAAGTTCTACCTTGGCATCATAGTGTTTCTTTGAGTTCCCTCTAAGGTCTCAAGTGGTTTGAATTCTAAATCTGTTGCAACTTCTGGCATTTTTTACAAATGTTTTTAGGGTGAAATATTACATTGGTGGATCCACTTTGTAACAGAGAGTAAAGACACAAACCTGCAGTGTTTATTGTGATATGTGAAGTGATATGAATCAAAATTTTGAGTAGTTTTCTTCTCCAAGAAATTGTATTAACAGAAAAATCTAGGTCAAGTTAACATAGAAGTGGCTTGATTTCTAGGTCTGTTGTATCTACTAGTGATTTGTGGGTTGTTTTTAGGCGGAAATATTACGGATGTGGATCCACTTTGTGATTGTGGATTTAATGTTCTACCTTGGCATCATAGTGTTTCTTTGAGTGCCCTCTAGGTAGTCAATTGGCTTGGATTCTAAACCTGTTTTAGCTACTGCCGTTTTTATTTTTTTAGCGGTAAATATTATGGATTTGGATCCACTTTGTAATTGAGTGCAACGTGCTTAAATGGACAGTCCATCAAAGGCATTTAAAGTTCTACCTTGGCATCATAGTGTTTCTTTGAGTTCCCTCTAAGGTCTCAAGTGGTTTGAATTCTAAATCTGTTGCAACTTCTGGCATTTTTTACAAATGTTTTTAAGGGGAAATATTACGTTTGTGGATCCACTTTGTAACAGACAGTAAAGACACAATCTCGCAGTGTTTATTGTGATGCGTGAAGTGATATGAGTAAAAATTTTGAGTAGTTTTCCTCTCCAAGATATTGTATTAATATAAAAATCTAGATCAAGTTAACATAGCTTAAGATAACATAACATTGCATTGATTAAATTTTTTCTTTTAAAACAATTTCTTGGAGACCAAAATTACTCAAAATCTTATTTTTTATTGTTTCGCAGACCATAAAAACTACTGCAAGTTTGGGTCTTTGGCATCTTAGTGTTTCTTTGAGTTCCCTCCAAGGTCTCAAGTGGTTTAAATTCTAAATCTGTTGCAACTTCTGGCATTTAAAAAAAAAAATTTTTAGGGGGAAATATTACATTTGTGGATCCACTTTGTAACAGACAGTAAAGACACAATCTTGCAGTGTTTTTTGTGATGCGTGAAGTGATATGCGTAAATATTTTGAGTAGTTTTCCTCTCCAAGATATTGTATTAATATAAAAATCTAGATCAAGTTAACATAGCTTAAGATAACATAACATTGATTAAGATTTTTCTTTTAAAACAATTTCTTGGAGACCAAAATTACTCAAAATCTTATATTTTATTGTTTCGCAGACCATAAAAACTACTGCAGGTTTGGGTCTTTGGCATCATAGTGTTTCTTTGAGTTCCCTCCAAGGTCTCAAGTGGTTTAAATTCTAAATCTGTTGCAACTTCTGGCATTTTTTTAAAAAAATTTTAAGGGGAAATATTACATTTGTGGATCCACTTTGTAACAGACAGTAAAGACACAATCCTGCAGTGTTTATTGTGATGCGTGAAGTGATATGAGTCAAAATTCTGAATTGTTTTCTTCTCCAAGAAATTGTATTAATAGAAAAATCTACATCAAATTAACATAGAAGTGTTTTGATTTCTAGGTCTGTTGTATCTACTAGCGATTTGTGGGTTGTTTTTAGGCGGAAATATTACAGATGTGGATCCACTTTGTAATTTTTTATGAAGACGCAAACGTGCTTAAATGGACAAAGTCCATCAAAGGCATTTAATGTTCTACCTTGGCATCATAGTGTTTATTTGAGTGCTCTCTAGGATCTCAATTGTCTTGAATTTTAAATCTGTTTTAGCTGCTGGCATTTTTATTTCTTTAGGGTGAAATATTACGGATGTGGATCCACTTTGTGATTGAGTGCAAAGATGCAAACGTGCTTAAATGGACAGTCCATCATAGGCATTTAAAGTTCTACCTTGGCATCATAGTGTTTCTTTGAGTTCCCTCTAAGGTCTCAAGTGGTTTGAATTCTAAATCTGTTGCAACTTCTGGCATTTTTTACAAATGTTTGTAGGGGGAAATATTACATTTGTGGATCCACTTTGTAACAGACAGTGCAGACACAATCCTGCAGTGTTTATTGTGATGCGTGAAGTGATATGAGTCAAAATTTTGAATTGTTTTCTTCTCCAAGAAATTGTATTAATAGAAAAATCTACATCAAATTAACATAGAAGTGTCTTGATTTCTAGGTCTGTTGTATCTACTAGCGATTTGTGGGTTGTTTTTAGGCGGAAATATTACGGATGTGGATCCACTTTGTAATTAAATGCAAAGATGCAAACGTGCTTAAATGGACAGTCCATCAAAGGCATTTAAAGTTCTACCTTGGCATCATAGTGTTTCTTTGAGTTCCCTCTAAGGTCTCAAGTGGTTTGAATTCTAAATCTGTTGCAACTTCTGGCATTTTTTACAAATGTTTTTAGGGTGAAATATTACATTGGTGGATCCACTTTGTAACAGAGAGTAAAGACACAAACCTGCAGTGTTTATTGTGATATGTGAAGTGATATGAATCAAAATTTTGAGTAGTTTTCTTCTCCAAGAAATTGTATTAACAGAAAAATCTAGGTCAAGTTAACATAGAAGTGGCTTGATTTCTAGGTCTGTTGTATCTACTAGTGATTTGTGGGTTGTTTTTAGGCGGAAATATTACGGATGTGGATCCACTTTGTGATTGTGGATTTAATGTTCTACCTTGGCATCATAGTGTTTCTTTGAGTGCCCTCTAGGTAGTCAATTGGCTTGGATTCTAAACCTGTTTTAGCTACTGCCGTTTTTATTTTTTTAGCGGTAAATATTATGGATTTGGATCCACTTTGTAATTGAGTGCAACGTGCTTAAATGGACAGTCCATCAAAGGCATTTAAAGTTCTACCTTGGCATCATAGTGTTTCTTTGAGTTCCCTCTAAGGTCTCAAGTGGTTTGAATTCTAAATCTGTTGCAACTTCTGGCATTTTTTACAAATGTTTTTAAGGGGAAATATTACGTTTGTGGATCCACTTTGTAACAGACAGTAAAGACACAATCTCGCAGTGTTTATTGTGATGCGTGAAGTGATATGAGTAAAAATTTTGAGTAGTTTTCCTCTCCAAGATATTGTATTAATATAAAAATCTAGATCAAGTTAACATAGCTTAAGATAACATAACATTGCATTGATTAAATTTTTTCTTTTAAAACAATTTCTTGGAGACCAAAATTACTCAAAATCTTATTTTTTATTGTTTCGCAGACCATAAAAACTACTGCAAGTTTGGGTCTTTGGCATCTTAGTGTTTCTTTGAGTTCCCTCCAAGGTCTCAAGTGGTTTAAATTCTAAATCTGTTGCAACTTCTGGCATTTAAAAAAAAAATTTTTTAGGGGGAAATATTACATTTGTGGATCCACTTTGTAACAGACAGTAAAGACACAATCTTGCAGTGTTTTTTGTGATGCGTGAAGTGATATGCGTAAATATTTTGAGTAGTTTTCCTCTCCAAGATATTGTATTAATATAAAAATCTAGATCAAGTTAACATAGCTTAAGATAACATAACATTGATTAAGATTTTTCTTTTAAAACAATTTCTTGGAGACCAAAATTACTCAAAATCTTATATTTTATTGTTTCGCAGACCATAAAAACTACTGCAGGTTTGGGTCTTTGGCATCATAGTGTTTCTTTGAGTTCCCTCCAAGGTCTCAAGTGGTTTAAATTCTAAATCTGTTGCAACTTCTGGCATTTTTTTAAAAAAATTTTAAGGGGAAATATTACATTTGTGGATCCACTTTGTAACAGACAGTAAAGACACAATCCTGCAGTGTTTATTGTGATGCGTGAAGTGATATGAGTCAAAATTCTGAATTGTTTTCTTCTCCAAGAAATTGTATTAATAGAAAAATCTACATCAAATTAACATAGAAGTGTTTTGATTTCTAGGTCTGTTGTATCTACTAGCGATTTGTGGGTTGTTTTTAGGCGGAAATATTACAGATGTGGATCCACTTTGTAATTTTTTATGAAGACGCAAACGTGCTTAAATGGACAAAGTCCATCAAAGGCATTTAATGTTCTACCTTGGCATCATAGTGTTTATTTGAGTGCTCTCTAGGATCTCAATTGTCTTGAATTTTAAATCTGTTTTAGCTGCTGGCATTTTTATTTCTTTAGGGTGAAATATTACGGATGTGGATCCACTTTGTGATTGAGTGCAAAGATGCAAACGTGCTTAAATGGACAGTCCATCATAGGCATTTAAAGTTCTACCTTGGCATCATAGTGTTTCTTTGAGTTCCCTCTAAGGTCTCAAGTGGTTTGAATTCTAAATCTGTTGCAACTTCTGGCATTTTTTACAAATGTTTGTAGGGGGAAATATTACATTTGTGGATCCACTTTGTAACAGACAGTACAGACACAATCCTGCACTGTTTATTGTGATGCGTGAAGTGATATGAGTCAAAATTTTGAATAGTTTTCTTCTCCAAGAAATTGTATTAACAGAAAAATCTAGGTCAAGTTAACATAGAAGTGGCTTGATTTCTAGGTCTGTTGTATCTACTAGTGATTTGTGGGTTGTTTTTAGGCGGAAATATTACGGATGTGGATCCACTTTGTGATTGTGGATTTAATGTTCTACCTTGGCATCATAGTGTTTCTTTGAGTGCCCTCTAGGTTGTCAATTGGCTTGAATTCTAAACCTGTTTTAGCTACTGCCGTTTTTATTTTTTTAGCGGTAAATATTATGGATTTGGATCCACTTTGTAATTGAGTGCAACGTGCTTAAATGGACAGTCCATCAAAGGCATTTAAAGTTCTACCTTGGCATCATAGTGTTCCCTATCTGTCGGTCACTACGAGTTATGTGGACCGACAAATGGGGTCTCACTTGGGAGGCCAATCATCTCTGATTTTAAGAGAGAAAGCCAATGAAATTGGCAAGTGGATTAACACACCTGAGCCACTCCCCGTGCCAGCGGGTATAAATAGGGCGACAGGTGCATCCACTCATTCGATTTTTGCTTCGGAGCCGAGTGGTTGTATGAAAGCTGTTATACTCCACAAAGCCATTCATCTGCTGTGTCGGGAAGCTGTTCTGGTTGGCGGTACGGCGCAAACAGCGGTGTCCCTTTCAGCGATTCCCCTGGGCGCTTCAACTAAGAGAGCAGATTTCCTAAAAGAGCAAATCGCGGACGATTCGCGTCTTTTTCAAGACGCCGTTTCGTCCGCGTCCTTCTGGATGCGGTCGTTTCCTGTTCTCTGACAACGGCCACGTTCGCTCTCTTCCGTGTCTGGGCATTCAGCACGCTGAAGGCGCGTTCGTGGATGGTTCATGCACGCACTGCGTGTGTGACCATGGCAACGCTGTGATCGCGTCTCCCCTTTCTTAAAGGGAAGGGAGCAGACCCCTCTGTCACTACCCGTTCTGGTTTCTCTGTCTCGAGCAGAGGACCGCCGGCTAGTGCTCTGGGAGATTTGAAGGTGACAGTGAGAGCTTCTCCGCCGGGCCATGCCCCACGGACCTCTTACCCCTTCCGCAGTGTTTGTCCTGTGCAGCTGCTGGGTGATTTTGCTGGGCTGTCTTATGGCAGTCCCAACGGGTCATTCAGTTTGCCGCCGGAGATCAGATGTCGATTGCAGCATCAGGGGATGGGTTATCGACCTCTGTGGATGAAGATTCGGCGGGGCTGCCCCCCTCGGGTGTTGTCGCCACTGCCGAATTGGACCCAGAGTTGACAGCCGTGCTTGCCCGGGCAGCTGTGAGCATCAGGATGGAGGTGAATGCACCGCCCAGCCCTGAGTGCTCATGGCTGTTTGATTGGTTCTCGGTGTGGAGCGCGACTCACAACCGTGTTTTACTCTGGTTCCTTTCTTCCCGGATGTGCATGGGGAAGTGATGTAGTCGTGGATGGCCCCTTTTACGGCCGGAAGCAGCTCATTTCGTTCCTCCGTCCTCACTACCCTCGATGGCGAGGCAGCTAGGGGTGTGTTGACATTCCCCAGCAGGAGAGTGCGATTGCGGTGCACTTGTGTCCGCAAAACGCCGCCACTGGGAGGGATAGTCCGCGCCCTCACCCAAGGCCTGTAAGCTGTCGGCCGCGCTCGCTACCAAGGCTTACAGCGCTGCGTGCCAAGCTGTCTCTGCTTTGCATGCCATGGCTATCCTGCAAACCCAACAAGCCAAGGCTTTAACAAATACACGAGGGTAGGACCAACCCGAGGTTGATGCAGGAGCTGCGCATGGCGACTGACCTCCCCCTTCTGGGTGACGGAAGTCACAACGCAGTCCCTCGGGTAAGCGATGTCCACTCTGGTGGTCCAGTAGTGCCGTTTCATGTTCAGCCTGGTCTGTATGAGAGACATTGACAAAGTGCATTTTCTCGATGCTCCCATGTCCCAGGCTGTCCTGTGTGGCGACGCTGTCAGGGGCTGGGCCCAGTAGTTCCTGACAGAACAACAGCAGACTGAGGCCATACAGCACATCTTGCCACGACGTGATCCTCCGGTTGCCACCATTCCGTCGCAGGCAGTGCCTCAGCCTGCTCGTCGCCGAGGGCGCCCCCCTGCATCCTCCACACCAGCTCCGCCCCGTGCTGAGAGTTCTTCGAGGCCGGCGCGTCGAGCCCCGCGCAGGAGAGCGGCGCCCCCCGTGTCACTCCCTGCTGCAAAGTCCTCGAGGAAGTCGACTAAGCGGCCCTGACACGGGCAACTCGGAGATGAGGAGAACTGCTCTTCAGGAGATGGCGGAGAGAGCGCCACTCCTTCCCCCGGAGGAGGGCCGGGTGGAGAATCTTCTGGTTCTGTTCCGCCGCTGGTCGAACGGCCAGTGGCACCCACATTTTCATTGAAAGAGCAATTTCTCCTTCCTCCAAGTTGCAAGGCTCGTGGGCTGACAATGAGCGACGCACAGCTTCCTCATTCTCACCCAGGATGCCCCCTTTCGCCAGCGGCCAAGAGGTCACGGTTCGGAGACGCAACGCCTCTCCACGCGTCTCTGGCCAGTTCCTCCGGGAACACGGGGAGTGTGGTTGCGATGACCCAGGACGCAGTGCCTTCTGGGCCTTCCGGCACGACTCCCCATCGCTGCACCACTGCGGGTATGTCGACTGTCCCTTTTGTGCCACTTGTACGGTATCTGGGAGCGTGGCTTGCACTGCCCAACCCGTCACGCTGGCTCATCCGGACGGTCCGACTCGGCTATGTGATTCAGTTCGCCCGGCGACCCCCAAAGTTCAATGGCGTGCTCGAGACTTCGGTGGCAGTCCAGGATGCCCCTGTCTTGCGCGAGGAGATTGCTGTCCTCCTGGCGAAGGATGCAATCGAGCCGGTCCCTCCAGCCGAGATGAGGACGGGGTTTTATAGCCCTTACTTCATCGTGCCCAAGAAAAGCGGTGGCCTTCGACCTATCCTGGATCTGCGAGTCTTTAATCGGGCCCTACACAAGCTCCCGTTCAGGATGTTGACGCAGAAACGCATTATCAAATGCGTCCAGCCCCAGGACTGGTTTGCAGCGATCGACCTGAAAGACGCGTACTTTCATGTCTCTATCCTCCCTCGTCACAGATCGTTCCTGCGCTTTGCTTTCGAGGGTCAGGCATGGCAGTACAAGGTCCTCCCCTTCGGGCTCTGCCTGTCCCCCCGTGTCTTCACGAAGGTCGCAGAGGGCGCCCTTGCCCCACTCTGGGAAGTGGGCATCAGGATCCTCAACTATCTCGACGACTGGCTCATTATGGCCCGGTCCCGAGAAGAGTTGTGCGATCACAGGGACTTCGGGCTTCGGCACCTCAGTCAGTTGGGGCTTCAGGTTAACCGGGAGAAGAGCAAGCTCTCCCCTGTGTAGAGAATCTCTTATCTCGGTATGGAGTTAGACTCGGTGAGTATGACGGCACGTCTCACCAGCGAGTGTGCCCAGTCAGTGCTGAACTGCCTGAGTTCCCTCAGAGGCAGGACAGTGGTACCACTGAAACACTTTCAGAGGCTCCTGGGGCATATGGCATCCGCAGCCGCAGTCACGCCGCTCGGGTTGCTTCATATGAGACCACTTCAGCACTAGTTACACTCCCGAGTCCCGAGATGGGCATGGCGCCACGGTACACATCGTGTCACCATCACACTGATGTGTCGCCGCCTATTCAGTCCCTGGTCGGACCTTGCTTTTCTACGGGCCGGCGTGCCCTTAGAACAAGTGTCCCGGCACGTTGTTGTCACAACGGATGCCTCCAACTCGGGCTGGGGCGCGACATGCAACGGGCAGGCAGCTTCAGGATCCTGGACAGGACCTCGACTGCTTTGGCACATCAACTGCCTGGAGTTGCTGGCAGTGCATCTAGCTTTGCGACGGTTTCGTCCGCTAGTGCTGGACAAGCACGTGTTGGTCCGCACGGACAACACTGCGGCTGTTTCGTACATCAACCGACAGGGCGGTCTACGATCATGTCGCATGTCTCAACACGCCCGCCATCTCCTCCTCTGGAGTCAGACGTGGCTCAAGTCGCTGCGCGCTGTCCACATCCCGGGGGAGCTCAATCGTGCAGCCGACGTGCTCTCACGACAGCTCACTTTCCCCGGGGAATGGCGACTCCATCCCCAGACGGTCCAGCTGATCTGGAGTCGATTCGGGGAAGCCAGGTAGACCTGTTTGCTTCCCGCGAGTCCTCCCACTGCCAGCTGTACTATTCTCTGTCCCAGGCCCCCCTGGGCACAGATGCACTGGCATACAGCTGGCGTCGGCCTTTACGCAAGTATGCGTTTCCCCCAGTGAGCCTGCTCGCACAGACTCTGTGCAAGGTCAGGGAGGATGAGGAATAGGTCCTGTTGGTTGCGCCTTACTGGCCCACCCGGACCTGGTTTTCGGAACTCATGCTCCTCGTGACAGCCCCTCCCTGGCGCATCCCCCTGAGGAGAGACCTTCTCTCTCAGGGGCTTGGCACCATTTGGCACCCGCGTCCAGATCTCTGGAACCTCCATGTGTGGCTTCTAGACGGGACGCGGCAGACCTAAGTGATCTGCCCCCAGCGGTGGTAGACACTATCACTCAGGCTAGAGCCCCTTCTACGAGGCAGGCCTATGCTCTGAAGTGGAGTCTGTTCACAAATTTGTGTTCTTCTCACCGAGAAGACCCCCAGAGATGCCCGGTCAGAGTCGTGCTTTCTTTCCTGCAAGGTAGGCTGGAGCGTGGGCTGTCACCCTCCACCCTGAAGGTGTATGTGGCTGCCATTGCAGCACATCACGATGCAGTGGACGGCCGGTCCCTGGGGAGGCATGACCTGATCGTTAGGTTCCTGAGGGGTGCCAGAAGGTTACATCCTCCTAGGACACCCTTGATTCCCTCCTGGGACCTCTCTATTGTCCTGGCGGGACTTCAGAGGGGTCCCTTTGAGCCGCTGGATTCGGTTGAGCTGAAGTTCCTGTCTCTCAAGACAGCGCTCCTGATCGCGCTCACTTCCATCAAGAGGGTCGGGGACCTCCAAGCATTTTCGGTAAGTGAAGAGTGCCTTGTGTTCGGGCCGGCCTACTCTCACGTTGTCCTGAGACCCCGGCCTGGATACGTGCCCAAGGTTCCCACCACTCCCTTCCGAGACCAGGTGGTGAACCTGCAAGCGCTGCCCCTGGAGGAGGCAGATCCAGCCTTGTCGTTGCTGTGTCCCGTAAGAGCGCTTCACATATACGTGGACCGCACCCAGAGCTTCAGAAGCTCTGAGCAGCTCCTGGTCTGCTTTGGAGGTCAGCAGAAGGGGAAGGCTGTCTCTAAGCAGAGGTTGGCCCACTGGATAGTGAGCTACAGAGCTAATAAAATGCAGTTAGCATCTAACCAGAAGTGCAAGAATATAGTGTTTTATATACATAAAAGTGCAGAGTAAGTAAAGCTATACAGAATATACAGTGTAGTTGCTATATACGATATTGATCAGAGTATATACAGAATATAAATATGAATGCAATGTAGGGATCGTATGTACATGATGAACAGAGCAATGAAGGATTATATATACATTATGAACAGCAGGAACGTGAGAACGACGGTAATAAATACAGTCGAATGAGTGTGCAAAAGTATTGTTGAACGATGTATTATATGCAAAAACAGTAGTGCAGTGATATTTTTTGTAGAAATAGTTTACTGTGCTTGTACATTAACAACTTTAGACAGTTTATGGTGTGATAGCTTTAACCATGTGCAGTTTCTTAGCGTAATGCGATGAGAAAGTGTGTGGTTTACAGTTCGCTCTAGCGTCCGTTAAACACGGCAAAGTCAAGAAATCTCGCAATTTTTGGGCGAAAGCGTTAGAACAAAACATTTGTCAATGCGGTGTTAGGCTATATTGAACTCACGGTCATTATAAAGTTTTGTATGTTTATTTTCATTTCAACATATTAATGAACGCTGTTACAGATTTTGTCTTAGTAACGTGTAATAAGACAGTTTTTGTTAAAAGATAAAGATATGGGCTGTTTGAGTAACACCGTCGTCTCCGATGCTCGAAGTTTTCACCGCTTACAGGCACCCCACTAACCTAAACCTGTAACTCTATCATAATTATTTTAAATAACTATAAACTTCATGCGTGACGCCTATGTAACTGACTAACATGTATGCTAAACAAAACATTTGCTGTGGTGAAAAAAATTAAGTGAATTAATAGATGTCAGAAACTGCTTGCCTCGCGGTTTTCTTAAAGAATAGCGGGTTATTTAGACGTGACAGCGATTTATTTATTGAAGTACTGTTTAGAGATGCATACGATGAAAATACCACATCCATGACTTTTAATGTCTAACTTTAGTGTAGTAGATGGGTTTGTATTAAGTATAAGAGTCATAACAGAAGATGGTAAGGCTCATTTTAAAAGTCGAGGTAGTGCCTATTATTTGTCTTTGTGAAACAGGTAGACAAGAAAAAAGCTCTAAAGTGCATCACAATCTCAGTTTAAACACTCTCTTGACAATCATTTAATCATCTTGTACTCTATTTTGTTCATGTTTTTGTCTGTTTGACCAAACTCTGAGAATAGTCTTTATCTAAAAAACAATGAAAAAGATACACGGCTGG
>NC_068380.1:26035048-26037548 GCF_023724105.1 Carassius gibelio | reverse complement strand
TTTTAGATTATATAAATTATATGTTTTATATATATAAATGTGAAATTATTAAAATGTGTTTTAGATTATATAAATTATATAATGTTTTATATATGAATGTGAAATAATTAAAATGTGTTTTAGATTATATAAATTATATGTTTTATATATATAAATGTGAAATTATTAAAATGTGTTTTAGATTATATAAATTATATGTTTTATATATGAATGTGAAATAATTAAAATGTGTTTTAGATTATATAAATTATATAATGTTTATATATATATATATATATATACAGTATTGTTCAAAATAATAGCAGTACAATGTGACTAACCAGAATAATCAAGGTTTTTAGTATATTTTTTATTGCTACGTGGCAAACAAGTTACCAGTAGGTTCAGTAGATTGTCAGAAAACAAACAAGACCCAGCATTCATGATACGCACGCTCTTAAGGCTGTGCAATTGGGCAATTAGTTGAAAGGGGTGTGTTCAAAAAAATAGCAGTGTCTACCTTTGACTGTACAAACTCAAAACTATTTTGTACAAACATTTTTTTTTTCCTGGGATTTAGCAATCCTGTGAATCACTAAACTAATATTTAGTTGTATGACCACAGTTTTTTAAAACTGCTTGACATCTGTGTGGCATGGAGTCAACCAACATGTGGCACCTCTCAGCTGTTATTCCACTCCATGATTCTTTAACAACATTCCACAATTCATTCACATTTCTTGGTTTTGCTTCAGAAACAGCATTTTTGGTATCACCCCACAAGTTCTCAATTGGATTAAGGTCTGGAGATTGGGCTGGCCACTCCATAACATTAATTTTGTTGGTTTGGAACCAGGACTTTGCCCGTTTACTAGTGTGTTTTGGGTCATTGTCTTGTTGAAACAACCATTTCAAGGGCATGTCCTCTTCAGCATAGGGCAACATGACCTCTTCAAGTATTTTAACATATGCAAACTGATCCATGATCCCTGGTATGCGATAAATAGGCCCAACACCATAGTAGGAGAAACATGCCCATATCATGATGCTTGCACCTCCATGCTTCACTGTCTTCACTGTGTACTGTGGCTTGAATTCAGAGTTTGGGGGTCGTCTCACAAACTGCCTGTGGCCCTTGGACCCAAAAAGAACAATTTTACTCTCATCAGTCCACAAAATGTTCCTCCATTTCTCTTTAGGCCAGTTGATGTGTTCTTTGGCAAATTGTAACCTCTTCTGCACATGCCTTTTTTTTAACAGAGGGACTTTGCGGGGGATTCTTGAAAATAGATTAGCTTCACACAGACGTCTTCTAACTGTCACAGTACTTACAGGTAACTCCAGACTGTCTTTGATCATCCTGGAGGTGATCATTGGCTGAGCCTTTGCCATTCTGGTTATTCTTCTATCCATTTTGATGGTTGTCTTCCGTTTTCTTCCACGTCTCTCTGGTTTTGCTCTCCATTTTAAGGCATTGGAGATCATTTTAGCTGAACAGCCTATCATTTTTTGCACCTCTTTATAGGTTTTCCCCTCTCTAATCAACTTTTTAATCAAAGTACGCTGTTCTTCTGAACAATGTCTTGACCACCCATTTTCCTCAGCTTTCAAATGCATTATCAACAAGTGTTGGCTTCATCCTTAAATAGGGGCCACCTGATTCACACCTGTTTCTTCACAAAATTGATGACCTCAGTGATTGAATGCCACACTGCTATTTTTTTGAACACACCCCTTTCAACTAATTCAACTAATTGCCCAATTGCACAGCCTTAAGAGCGTGCATATCATGAATGCTGGGTCTCATTTGTTTTCTGAGAATCTACTGAACCTACTGGTAACTTGTTTGCCACGTAGCAATAAAAAAATATACGAAAAACCTTGATTATTCTGGTTAGTCACATTGTACTGCTATTATTTTGAACAATACTGTATATATATATATATATATATATATATATATATATATATATATATATATATATATATAAATGTGAAATAATAAAATGTGTTTTAGATTATATAAATTATATAACTGAAATGTTTTTCAACCTTTAATTGTTTTTTAGAGTATAGAAAATATAGAATGTTTTTATATATATATAAAATGTAGAACACACCGACCCCATTTATACACCGCTCATGAATGAAATGGGGGGGGGGGGGGGAAGAAGCCGTATAACCACACACACACACACACATAACCGTATAACTGTGATAAACTTCAAACAAGCTAACTGACACAAACTTCAAACAAGCTATCTGGCACAAACTTCAAACAAACTAACGGTCAATAGGGTAAAACTTTCTGTCAAAACCACATGATCGATGCGTGGGGAGTCTTTCATATACCTTTATAATTTAAAACTAGTTAGGTCAATAGGGTAAAACTTTCTGTCAAAACCACATGATCGATGCGTGAGGAGTCTTTCATCTTCCGTTTAAACTAGCCGTCAAAACCATGATTTAGAACTAATTAGGTCAATAGGGTAAAACTTTCTGTCAAAACCACATGATCGAT